>NC_085950.1:65000-70000 GCF_963556715.1 Cydia fagiglandana | reverse complement strand
GTATCTAATCGCCTTCGAACCTCTAACTTTCGTTCTTGATTGATGAAAACACCTTTGGCAAATGCTTTCGCTGATGTTCGTCTTGCGACGATCCAAGAATTTCACCTCTAACGTCGCAATACGAATGCCCCCAGTTATCCCTATTAATCATTACCTCGGAGTTCTGAAAACCAACAAAATAGAACCGAGATCATATTCTATTATTCCATGCACGAAATATTCAAGCAGCATTTTGAGCCCGCTTTGAGCACTCTAATTTGTTCAAAGTAAAATTGTCGGCCCACCTCGACACTCACTGAAGAGCATCGCGATAGGATTTTTATATTGAACCGTACTTTTACATACGATTCACCGACGATATGCTCCGCAAACGTGTCAGTATCGATTCGGATGAATCGCACCGACAGTGCGTAGCACAAATGCAACTACGAGCTTTTTAACCGCAACAATTTTAGTATACGCTATTGGAGCTGGAGTTACCGCGGCTGCTGGCACCAGACTTGCCCTCCAATTGTTCCTCGTTAAAATATTTAAAGTGTACTCATTCCGATTACGAGGCCTCGTAAGAGTCCCGTATCGTTATTTTTCGTCACTACCTCCCCGTGCCGGGAGTGGGTAATTTGCGCGCCTGCTGCCTTCCTTGGATGTGGTAGCCGTTTCTCAGGCTCCCTCTCCGGAATCGAACCCTGATTCCCCGTTACCCGTGACAACCATGGTAGTCGCAGAAACTACCATCGAAAGTTGATAAGGCAGACATTTGAAAGATGCGTCGCCGGTACTGGACCGTGCGATCTGCAAAAGTTATCCAGATTCATCAAAATGTTACGACTTCGGACGCGAGGCCCTCCGCCGATTGGTTTTGATCTAATAAAAGCACTCATCCCATCACTGGTCAGAGTTCTGATTGCATGTATTAGCTCTAGAATTACCACAGTTATCCAAGTAACTGAGTAAGATCTAAGGAACCAAAACTGATATATTGAGCCATTCGCGGTATCGCCTTAATACGGCTTGCACTGAGACATGCATGGCTTAATCTTTGAGACAAGCATATAACTACTGGCAGGATCAACCAGGGAGCTGCCGTGTTCATGTGAGTCTTGTTTAGAGACACAAAACACTAGCGCCGACGCGTGCGCGCCAATATCATCTATGTATATTATACTACACAACACACACAGACGACGGAGACCGCACGCGTAAGACACGAGTCGTATACGACACACGCCACCATTCGGATATACCGAAATCGACGTGGCGTATCGTAGACTGGTGGATATTTTACTTACCACTCTATTCTACCTGGTGGTACAGACACACACGCGTGCGTGCGTGTACCTTAGGTAGGTAGCGGGTGAGTAAAGCGCGCACATACACACACACACATAGTGTGTGATGTTTCATAGCGCCGATATGTAATCGAACGTTCTTCCACGACCAGACATAAAAATTTCACTATTTTTTTTTTTTAATTTTTAGATTCTTTTTTTAACATAGTCGTTCGTTACGATTTATATCGCTCGCCAGGTATTATAGAGCCCTCAAAACCCTCACAACCAATACAGTATAATGAAACTTACATCAAAGCGTATCTCCCCACCACCGCTAAACCACTAACCGCAATTACAATTGCGTATTTGAAGGTTTCGCGATATGAAAACACCGAGAGAGAGTTTCAAAAACCGTATTACCGTTAAGGGTTATAAATTGTTCTTTGTTTTAAATCGGATTATCATCCGATCGATCCTCGCCACACGTATAGGAGAACACACTATTTTCTCGCAAATATGTTGTCATCATTCAAACCAATCGGCAACGTTGCGTCGTCTCGAATTGGCGATGGTGACAGACAATCTGCAAGTAAATACTGCGCGCGTTGTACTCTCCCCCGTGGGTAAGGATAGAATATATCTCCCGTCTGTCACGTTTCAATATTAAAACGCGTAAACTAGGACCAAAGTGCAAATAAATAATACAACGGTCGGTCCACACCAGCATGTGTAATATACATGGGTGGTGCGCGTGTGACCGCCGCGCTCCCTAAAAGCTCCGAGGAGCAGCAGTTGTTTCGTGTTGTTGTAGATACCTAACTAGGTATAGGGTACTTACATTTTTCTTATGATAAATCTTATAATACATATATTATAAGTTTATAAGTAACATAAGTACATACACCAACTTTAGGTATTTTACTGGAAAATTTGCTGCGAGACTATAACCATTTCAAGGACATAATAATTTGGTTAGGTTAGGTTAGGTTAGGTTAGGTTAGATTAATAAAAAAAAAAAAATTAGGTTAGGTTAGGTTAGGTTAGGTTAGGTTAGGTTAGGTTAGGATAAAAAAAAAAAAAATTTGGCGAACAAAGTTTACCGGTTGAATCACTTACTTACCTAATTGTTTGTTTATTTATTTATTTATTTATATAGGTAAATAATAAAGGATCGATCGTATTGATTGATTGATTGTGTCGTCGAACTGAATGTGTCAGTGTCAATGATGTGACATATTCAGTGTTGCCAACTCGGATTTTGAAAAAATGCTAGACTAATGTCTAGATTATGCCAAAATTATGCCAAAGTTTTTTGAAATATGCTAAAAAAAAATGCTAATATGTCTACTTGAAATTAAATACTAAAAACACATAAATTTATTCAAATTTTCCGCCTTTTTCTACTGACAAGATCTGCTTGACCAACTTTATATAGTCCGTCGACGTCCATCCGTCCAAAAAAGTAAAAAAATACATATGAAAATATGAACCACATAAGGCGATGGCGCATATTGTTGCAAGTTGGTGCAAACTTGGCTTAGACTAAATTATGCTAAATAATATGCCAGATGCTAAATGGAAAATTTTGGTGCCAAAGCAAGTGAAAATATGCCAGATCTGGCATCAATTATGCCAAGTTGGCAACACTGGACATATTATGTAAATCAATCAATGTCAGTCAATGCGAGGGGGGGGGCTATACAGACACAACTCACCTTGGATCGCCTTCGATTTGCGTCCGGCAGTTAGGTGGGTAGGTACATTTATTTATCTAAATTAAATCTGAAAAGTAATTTTAGGCTTTTTGCTGGTTAAGTTAACTAAATAAACTTAGCATCGATGACAAAAGAAAAAATCGAATGTGACTTGTTACAACGTCTGTAGAGGCCTTGACCGAAGAAAGGTAGAAACGAAATTTAATAATAATATGATTGAGTAAAAAGGAAGGGAGGGGGCTACTGCGTATAATAATAGAGTGTAAAAAAAATGTACTTACGTTTATTTTTATTGATTTTTGTGTTATTTGGAAGAGGTGCGCGCCGTGTGCAAATATTTTGAACGCCACACCATAAGACACGAAACTAATTACACATGTTTTTTTATTCAAAATTAATGAATATGATTATTTTTTTAAATTTTTCTGTAATTATTAAGCGTCTATAATGAAACCATTTCCAAAAAAATGTCATCATGCCTATTCATAAGTCATCATCTTTGGATATTATTATATCTGTGATCTTTGGCCTACTTAAAAAAAAAAGGAGGTGTATTTTTCTGTTTAAATTAGAGCAGCCGTTGCAGCCCGCCATCTATCGAGCATTGGTAAGTGAGTTTGTCTAATCGATTTGGCAGTGACCGAATCATCGATTTGTAACGATTATTGTTTTTATTTCCTAGCTTTTCCTACGCTAAACTATAAACAGCTTTGTTATTTTAAGTTAAAATACAAAGTATTTTAAAATGTTGATTCATGTATTACTTGAAAGGTGATTTGAGTATTAATTTCGATATTCGATGGTGACATTTCATGAAGCATGATAAGATGAATATATAATGATGATGATGATAATTTGCTATTATTTCATTTGAGCAACTTGATTTTGTACCGTATGCCACGCCGAATTGTAAGTAAAATGATAATTGTACTCGATGAGCATCGATTTTTAATCTGGTATCTTATGGTTATGGAAATAATTGGTAGGAAAATACGACTCTCGAAACGTCAAAGTGAAAATTTTTCATATACCTGAACCTGAACAAATACAAACTGAGACAAATGAGAGCAATGATTGTACAACTAATCGTTTCTGTGATTTGCGTGACCATAACACATGGTAAGTGCATAGTGAATTCGTCTTGAACATTATTCACTGCGTTTGATTAGCATTAGCAAGTGATATTTATTTTGAATTATTATTAAATGATTGGATCAAATTGCCTGAGGGGCTTGTCTTGCAAAGCACCGTATTTGGCTATGTTGTCGGTGGCAAGATAAACCAATCTGGCAATATCTCAAACACTGATTTAGTAACAAATTTTGCTGTTAGTGACAGTACAAAATATTTCAGGAGTCTGTTACTTTGAATAATAACACATTTCAGGTGGACATTCCCCTTAAACACCCCTTAGGTGAACTAAATTTGGGTAACTCCTTTTCCGCTGCCTTACAAAGATTTTACTCGATAGAGAGAAAATTAATGAAAAATGTGTGAGTTGCTAGAGCAGTATAAAAAATTCATTGATGAATATGTTGAATTGGGACATGCTAGGGAGGTCAATATTAACTCTTATGATATGTTGAATGGACCTGTAAGCTTCTAGCTCAACATCATTCTGTTTTCAACGGGGCTGGCCAGCATCAAAAGTACAAAGCTTCGTGTTGTGATGGACGGGATCCTGGGGCATGAAATCCAAAAATAAGCTGGCTGTCAATGATGTCATGGTGCAGGGTGAGCTCTTTGACATATTAATTTTGTTTCGGACCTATTTATTCATTCACCTTGTTATGTGGGTTTCATATGCATATTTAAGCAAGGAAAAATGGGAAAAAAATTGTAATAGCCTAAAATTGTAAAACCTTAACCAAACCTGGAGGAAGGGGTGAGGGAGAGGGGGGGGGGGGGGGGGGGGGGGTTTATGCTTAAAAAAAATTAGGTTAGGTTTTTATGATTAATTTTTTTTATTTTATTAATCATAAAAACCTAACCTAACCTAACGTAACCTAACTTT
>NC_085950.1:52500-57500 GCF_963556715.1 Cydia fagiglandana | reverse complement strand
ATTTTAGTATACGCTATTGGAGCTGGAGTTACCGCGGCTGCTGGCACCAGACTTGCCCTCCAATTGTTCCTCGTTAAAATATTTAAAGTGTACTCATTCCGATTACGAGGCCTCGTAAGAGTCCCGTATCGTTATTTTTCGTCACTACCTCCCCGTGCCGGGAGTGGGTAATTTGCGCGCCTGCTGCCTTCCTTGGATGTGGTAGCCGTTTCTCAGGCTCCCTCTCCGGAATCGAACCCTGATTCCCCGTTACCCGTGACAACCATGGTAGTCGCAGAAACTACCATCGAAAGTTGATAAGGCAGACATTTGAAAGATGCGTCGCCGGTACTGGACCGTGCGATCTGCAAAAGTTATCCAGATTCATCAAAATGTTACGACTTCGGACGCGAGGCCCTCCGCCGATTGGTTTTGATCTAATAAAAGCACTCATCCCATCACTGGTCAGAGTTCTGATTGCATGTATTAGCTCTAGAATTACCACAGTTATCCAAGTAACTGAGTAAGATCTAAGGAACCAAAACTGATATATTGAGCCATTCGCGGTATCGCCTTAATACGGCTTGCACTGAGACATGCATGGCTTAATCTTTGAGACAAGCATATAACTACTGGCAGGATCAACCAGGGAGCTGCCGTGTTCATGTGAGTCTTGTTTAGAGACACAAAACACTAGCGCCGACGCGTGCGCGCCAATATCATCTATGTATATTATACTACACAACACACACAGACGACGGAGACCGCACGCGTAAGACACGAGTCGTATACGACACACGCCACCATTCGGATATACCGAAATCGACGTGGCGTATCGTAGACTGGTGGATATTTTACTTACCACTCTATTCTACCTGGTGGTACAGACACACACGCGTGCGTGCGTGTACCTTAGGTAGGTAGCGGGTGAGTAAAGCGCGCACATACACACACACACATAGTGTGTGATGTTTCATAGCGCCGATATGTAATCGAACGTTCTTCCACGACCAGACATAAAAATTTCACTATTTTTTTTTTTTAATTTTTAGATTCTTTTTTTAACATAGTCGTTCGTTACGATTTATATCGCTCGCCAGGTATTATAGAGCCCTCAAAACCCTCACAACCAATACAGTATAATGAAACTTACATCAAAGCGTATCTCCCCACCACCGCTAAACCACTAACCGCAATTACAATTGCGTATTTGAAGGTTTCGCGATATGAAAACACCGAGAGAGAGTTTCAAAAACCGTATTACCGTTAAGGGTTATAAATTGTTCTTTGTTTTAAATCGGATTATCATCCGATCGATCCTCGCCACACGTATAGGAGAACACACTATTTTCTCGCAAATATGTTGTCATCATTCAAACCAATCGGCAACGTTGCGTCGTCTCGAATTGGCGATGGTGACAGACAATCTGCAAGTAAATACTGCGCGCGTTGTACTCTCCCCCGTGGGTAAGGATAGAATATATCTCCCGTCTGTCACGTTTCAATATTAAAACGCGTAAACTAGGACCAAAGTGCAAATAAATAATACAACGGTCGGTCCACACCAGCATGTGTAATATACATGGGTGGTGCGCGTGTGACCGCCGCGCTCCCTAAAAGCTCCGAGGAGCAGCAGTTGTTTCGTGTTGTTGTAGATACCTAACTAGGTATAGGGTACTTACATTTTTCTTATGATAAATCTTATAATACATATATTATAAGTTTATAAGTAACATAAGTACATACACCAACTTTAGGTATTTTACTGGAAAATTTGCTGCGAGACTATAACCATTTCAAGGACATAATAATTTGGTTAGGTTAGGTTAGGTTAGGTTAGGTTAGATTAATAAAAAAAAAAAAATTAGGTTAGGTTAGGTTAGGTTAGGTTAGGTTAGGTTAGGTTAGGATAAAAAAAAAAAAAATTTGGCGAACAAAGTTTACCGGTTGAATCACTTACTTACCTAATTGTTTGTTTATTTATTTATTTATTTATATAGGTAAATAATAAAGGATCGATCGTATTGATTGATTGATTGTGTCGTCGAACTGAATGTGTCAGTGTCAATGATGTGACATATTCAGTGTTGCCAACTCGGATTTTGAAAAAATGCTAGACTAATGTCTAGATTATGCCAAAATTATGCCAAAGTTTTTTGAAATATGCTAAAAAAAAATGCTAATATGTCTACTTGAAATTAAATACTAAAAACACATAAATTTATTCAAATTTTCCGCCTTTTTCTACTGACAAGATCTGCTTGACCAACTTTATATAGTCCGTCGACGTCCATCCGTCCAAAAAAGTAAAAAAATACATATGAAAATATGAACCACATAAGGCGATGGCGCATATTGTTGCAAGTTGGTGCAAACTTGGCTTAGACTAAATTATGCTAAATAATATGCCAGATGCTAAATGGAAAATTTTGGTGCCAAAGCAAGTGAAAATATGCCAGATCTGGCATCAATTATGCCAAGTTGGCAACACTGGACATATTATGTAAATCAATCAATGTCAGTCAATGCGAGGGGGGGGGCTATACAGACACAACTCACCTTGGATCGCCTTCGATTTGCGTCCGGCAGTTAGGTGGGTAGGTACATTTATTTATCTAAATTAAATCTGAAAAGTAATTTTAGGCTTTTTGCTGGTTAAGTTAACTAAATAAACTTAGCATCGATGACAAAAGAAAAAATCGAATGTGACTTGTTACAACGTCTGTAGAGGCCTTGACCGAAGAAAGGTAGAAACGAAATTTAATAATAATATGATTGAGTAAAAAGGAAGGGAGGGGGCTACTGCGTATAATAATAGAGTGTAAAAAAAATGTACTTACGTTTATTTTTATTGATTTTTGTGTTATTTGGAAGAGGTGCGCGCCGTGTGCAAATATTTTGAACGCCACACCATAAGACACGAAACTAATTACACATGTTTTTTTATTCAAAATTAATGAATATGATTATTTTTTTAAATTTTTCTGTAATTATTAAGCGTCTATAATGAAACCATTTCCAAAAAAATGTCATCATGCCTATTCATAAGTCATCATCTTTGGATATTATTATATCTGTGATCTTTGGCCTACTTAAAAAAAAAAGGAGGTGTATTTTTCTGTTTAAATTAGAGCAGCCGTTGCAGCCCGCCATCTATCGAGCATTGGTAAGTGAGTTTGTCTAATCGATTTGGCAGTGACCGAATCATCGATTTGTAACGATTATTGTTTTTATTTCCTAGCTTTTCCTACGCTAAACTATAAACAGCTTTGTTATTTTAAGTTAAAATACAAAGTATTTTAAAATGTTGATTCATGTATTACTTGAAAGGTGATTTGAGTATTAATTTCGATATTCGATGGTGACATTTCATGAAGCATGATAAGATGAATATATAATGATGATGATGATAATTTGCTATTATTTCATTTGAGCAACTTGATTTTGTACCGTATGCCACGCCGAATTGTAAGTAAAATGATAATTGTACTCGATGAGCATCGATTTTTAATCTGGTATCTTATGGTTATGGAAATAATTGGTAGGAAAATACGACTCTCGAAACGTCAAAGTGAAAATTTTTCATATACCTGAACCTGAACAAATACAAACTGAGACAAATGAGAGCAATGATTGTACAACTAATCGTTTCTGTGATTTGCGTGACCATAACACATGGTAAGTGCATAGTGAATTCGTCTTGAACATTATTCACTGCGTTTGATTAGCATTAGCAAGTGATATTTATTTTGAATTATTATTAAATGATTGGATCAAATTGCCTGAGGGGCTTGTCTTGCAAAGCACCGTATTTGGCTATGTTGTCGGTGGCAAGATAAACCAATCTGGCAATATCTCAAACACTGATTTAGTAACAAATTTTGCTGTTAGTGACAGTACAAAATATTTCAGGAGTCTGTTACTTTGAATAATAACACATTTCAGGTGGACATTCCCCTTAAACACCCCTTAGGTGAACTAAATTTGGGTAACTCCTTTTCCGCTGCCTTACAAAGATTTTACTCGATAGAGAGAAAATTAATGAAAAATGTGTGAGTTGCTAGAGCAGTATAAAAAATTCATTGATGAATATGTTGAATTGGGACATGCTAGGGAGGTCAATATTAACTCTTATGATATGTTGAATGGACCTGTAAGCTTCTAGCTCAACATCATTCTGTTTTCAACGGGGCTGGCCAGCATCAAAAGTACAAAGCTTCGTGTTGTGATGGACGGGATCCTGGGGCATGAAATCCAAAAATAAGCTGGCTGTCAATGATGTCATGGTGCAGGGTGAGCTCTTTGACATATTAATTTTGTTTCGGACCTATTTATTCATTCACCTTGTTATGTGGGTTTCATATGCATATTTAAGCAAGGAAAAATGGGAAAAAAATTGTAATAGCCTAAAATTGTAAAACCTTAACCAAACCTGGAGGAAGGGGTGAGGGAGAGGGGGGGGGGGGGGGGGGGGGGGTTTATGCTTAAAAAAAATTAGGTTAGGTTTTTATGATTAATTTTTTTTATTTTATTAATCATAAAAACCTAACCTAACCTAACGTAACCTAACTTTTTTTGTTATTTTTTTTTAACCTAACCTAACTTAACCTACTTTTTTTTTAACCTAACCTAACCTAACCTAACCAAACCAAACCTAACCTAACCTAACCTAATTATTATGTCCTTGAAATGCTTATGCTTATTTAAGCTGGGAGAAATTAATAAAAAACGGGGGGGGGGGGGTGGTGGGGGGGGGGGGTAGGTATGCTTAAAAAAATTGGTTAGGTTTTTGTGATTATTTTTTTTTATTTTATTAATCATAAAAACCTAACCAAACCTAACCTAACTTTTTTTTTTACCGAACCTACCCTAACCTAACCTAACTTTTTTTTGTTGTTTTTTTTTTAACCTAACCTAACCAAACCAAACCAAACCTAACCTAACCTAACCTAACCTAACCTAACCTAACCTAACCTAAACCTAACCTAACCTAATTATTATGTCCTTGAAATGCTTATGCT
>NC_085950.1:45000-47500 GCF_963556715.1 Cydia fagiglandana | reverse complement strand
CTAGACTGAGCTCCCCGCCCCGCAGCCCTGCTCCCCGCCCTCTGCAAGAGACCGGACAGCACTTCCGCGGCACTGGGCTCCCCATCATTCACCCTCGGTAAGTCATCGGCCACAGGTGGTATGACCAGCCTCTCCTCCTCCACAAGAACGTCCGCTACCGCTGGGGAGTCAACATCCGGAACCGCGCGCATTTCAGCTATGTACGCTTGTACTGCTGCACGATGCGACGCCTTCTTCCTCTGTCCCTTAATGGCCTCGAGAGTTCTTCCGAACCCCTCAAGCGCATCGAACAGGTCAACATTCCCACAGCTGCCCTTTTGAACCACTAAGCTGGCTTCAGTTCTTGCAAGAAGGGCTGCCTCCTCGTCTCTCCACCTGCGCCTCCCCGTTGCGGGCGCGGCATCGAGGTTCGCCTGCAGGGGGTGTGCCGCCCTTTTATGGACGCCCAACCCCCTGGCGTTGCGAAAGGTCCTCCCACATTCCGGACAGGTTACTCCGGCCACATCCTCCTCCGGAGGATCCACGGCAGAGCGACCGCCCGAAATCAGGTTTAAATCGCTCCCTGCCTCCAGTGGGAGAACAGGGCGATTATTATTCTCATTTTCCAGATCGAAAGCAATTTTAACCTTAAGGCACTGAGGGGCCGCTAACCCATCAGCACCATCCGTACTCTGGCTGTGGTACAACCCCCGCCGAAGGCGACCAGATGTACTTGGGCACCCCCCCTGGGGCACCCCATCGGGGTTTACTGCAGGGCGAACACCTGCAGCCCAAAGCCGGACCCTACTACCCCGGTCACCGAGTAGTAGAGCCGACTCCCACCCTACGCCTTCAACAGTAACCGACCCAACAAGTCAAGCCGGTTACAAGCACCTCCAAGGCGAATTTGCAAAGTAATTCGGAGGATGCCCCCTCTCTCTGTCATTGAGCAGCGGTGCCATAGCAGGCCAGAGATAAGAGTTGAACCTTCTGCGCCACCAGAAGGCCCCATTAATGCAGGGCTGAGAAGTGAACGCAGGCTTGCCAAGCACAAGTGCAGCAAACCGTGCCAAACCTCCCATTTAACCTCCACCGCTCTTCACCCCTGCTCCCACCCGCTTCCACGGATAGTGCAAGGAGAACAACCTGGGCACCCCACATGGTCTACTACTGTGACTCAGTGACGCCAGCGGCCACCTCCTCACAGGTAGAACCCCGCATTCGGGCACATCCTAGTCGCTTTTAGGATGCTGTACTGCGGCCCGCTGTTCCGTAAGGAACTCCACGGCTTCGTTCCAAATGCAGTACTTGCGCGCCCTCGATGTGCCGTGTCCACACCCAATTGCTCCCGAGGACGTCTCCCTTTCCTTGTGGATTTGTTGGAGCAACCTCCCCCCCTCATCGGTTTCTGCAGCGGAGCCTCGAGCAGGCTGAGGGTAGGAATTGGTGCATCGGGGCCCTCTCTCTCCTCGCCGATGCACCCTTTCTGAGACGGCTGTTATTGCGCACTGATCCCCTAGTGAACCCAATGCTCACCTACCAAAACGGTGGTAGCATTTCTAGAGGACCCAGTACTACACTTCGCCCAGCAATCAGTGTACCCGCCGGTCCCGAGCAAAAGGTGGCGAGTCCACTAATGCTGGGTGCCTTCTCAGGAGTAACTAAAACTCACCCGCACTCCCCAGTTCCCTCACAATAGGGGAGCGACAACATAGGAGAGTCATAGTTACTCCCGCCGTTTACCCGCGCTTGCTTGAATTTCTTCACGTTGACATTCAGAGCACTGGGCAGAAATCACATTGCGTCAACACCCGCGAGGGCCATCGCAATGCTTTGTTTTAATTAGACAGTCGGATTCCCCTTGTCCGTGCCAGTTCTGAGCTGACCGTTGAACGGCGGTCGTACAGAACCGCAACGCACACAACGCACGAGACGCATGCACGAAACGGCCTTACGGCTAGGAAGATCCGCGGAAGGCCGGAACGCGGGTCCGGATTCCGCGCCGCATGCGCGAACACACGACGCTTCGACCAGGCCCGGCACCGGCCGCATCCGCTTCCCGTCCAAACCCGACACGCCCCGGTCCTCAGAGCCAATCCTTATTCCGAAGTTACGGATCCAATTTGCCGACTTCCCTTACCTACATTATTCTATCGACTAGAGGCTCTTCACCTTGGAGACCTGCTGCGGATATGGGTACGAGCCGGCGCGACATCTCCACGTACATCCCTCACCTGAATTTTCAAGGTCCGCAGAGAGTATCCGGACACCGCCGCAAATGCGGTGCTCTTCGCGTTCCGAACCATATCTCCCTTCTATAGGATTCCATGGAACTCGAACGCTCAGGCAGAAAAGAAAACTCTTCCCGGACCTCTCGGCGGCGTCTTCAGGCCACTTTGGGTTACCCCGTCGAACACTCGTCGTTAAAACGAGGGAACGATTATTGAAACGGTTCCGCTGCCGGGTTCCGGAATAGGAACCGGATTCCCTTTCGCTCAAAGGACGTTATTTATCACATATG
>NC_085950.1:37500-42500 GCF_963556715.1 Cydia fagiglandana | reverse complement strand
AAAAAAATATCATTACGAAAAATGAATACCGCATGTTATCATATATAAAATATACATATCAGTCTACGTACAACACAGTTGACGTTCGCGCGAGTTCAAACACAAACATCTATATAATATGGAGCGATAAGCTGTAACGGCGCGGATTTGTGCCGGTCGAAGCGATTCTCCAAATAGACGTCAGTCTCAAACTGCTTAAATACGCGACGCGAGATCGTACTAGACCTCTCCTGTGTGACGACAACTGACATATACATATTATATATATAGGTATGTTTTTGGTAACGGATTATTCTTGTTATACACGTTTGTATGTAGACCATACCAACATATATACACGTTAATGATCCTTCCGCAGGTTCCCCTACGGAAACCTTGTTACGACTTTTACTTCCTCTAAATGATCAAGTTTGGTCAACTTCCCAGCAACGCCGACGGCCGTGAAGCCACCGCGTGTCGGTCCGAAGACCTCACTAAATCATTCAATCGGTAGTAGCGACGGGCGGTGTGTACAAAGGGCAGGGACTTAATCAACGCGAGCTTATGACTCGCGCTTACTAGGAATTCCTCGTTTATGGGGGATAATTGCAAACCCCAATCCCCAGCACGAAGGAGTTTCAACGGGTTGCCCGGGCCTCTAGGCCAAGGAGAACATGCTGATTCCTTCAGTGTAGCGCGCGTGCGGCCCAGGACATCTAAGGGCATCACAGACCTGTTATTGCTCAATCTCGTGCGGCTCGAAACCGCCGGTCCCTCTAAGAAGAATTTTAATACGTCGCCAGTGAGTTGCGCGACCGCGAACGGCCGCGCGCACCTAAATGACGACGCCTATTTAGCAGGCTAGAGTCTCGTTCGTTACCGGAATTAACCAGACAAATCGCTCCACCAACTAAGAACGGCCATGCACCACCACCCACCGAATCAAGAAAGAGCTGTTAATCTGTCAATCCTTCCGGTGTCCGGGCCTGGTGAGATTTCCCGTGTTGAGTCAAATTAAGCCGCAGGCTCCACTCCTGGTGGTGCCCTTCCGTCAATTCCTTTAAGTTTCAGCTTTGCAACCATACTCCCCCCGGAGTCCAAAATCTTTGGTTTCCCGGAAGCTGCCCGCCGAGCCATTGTAGTAACGTCGGCGGATCGCTAGATGACATATTTACGGTTAGAACTAGGGCGGTATCTAATCGCCTTCGAACCTCTAACTTTCGTTCTTGATTGATGAAAACACCTTTGGCAAATGCTTTCGCTGATGTTCGTCTTGCGACGATCCAAGAATTTCACCTCTAACGTCGCAATACGAATGCCCCCAGTTATCCCTATTAATCATTACCTCGGAGTTCTGAAAACCAACAAAATAGAACCGAGATCATATTCTATTATTCCATGCACGAAATATTCAAGCAGCATTTTGAGCCCGCTTTGAGCACTCTAATTTGTTCAAAGTAAAATTGTCGGCCCACCTCGACACTCACTGAAGAGCATCGCGATAGGATTTTTATATTGAACCGTACTTTTACATACGATTCACCGACGATATGCTCCGCAAACGTGTCAGTATCGATTCGGATGAATCGCACCGACAGTGCGTAGCACAAATGCAACTACGAGCTTTTTAACCGCAACAATTTTAGTATACGCTATTGGAGCTGGAGTTACCGCGGCTGCTGGCACCAGACTTGCCCTCCAATTGTTCCTCGTTAAAATATTTAAAGTGTACTCATTCCGATTACGAGGCCTCGTAAGAGTCCCGTATCGTTATTTTTCGTCACTACCTCCCCGTGCCGGGAGTGGGTAATTTGCGCGCCTGCTGCCTTCCTTGGATGTGGTAGCCGTTTCTCAGGCTCCCTCTCCGGAATCGAACCCTGATTCCCCGTTACCCGTGACAACCATGGTAGTCGCAGAAACTACCATCGAAAGTTGATAAGGCAGACATTTGAAAGATGCGTCGCCGGTACTGGACCGTGCGATCTGCAAAAGTTATCCAGATTCATCAAAATGTTACGACTTCGGACGCGAGGCCCTCCGCCGATTGGTTTTGATCTAATAAAAGCACTCATCCCATCACTGGTCAGAGTTCTGATTGCATGTATTAGCTCTAGAATTACCACAGTTATCCAAGTAACTGAGTAAGATCTAAGGAACCAAAACTGATATATTGAGCCATTCGCGGTATCGCCTTAATACGGCTTGCACTGAGACATGCATGGCTTAATCTTTGAGACAAGCATATAACTACTGGCAGGATCAACCAGGGAGCTGCCGTGTTCATGTGAGTCTTGTTTAGAGACACAAAACACTAGCGCCGACGCGTGCGCGCCAATATCATCTATGTATATTATACTACACAACACACACACAGACGACGGAGACCGCACGCGTAAGACACGAGTCGTATACGACACACGCCACCATTCGGATATACCGAAATCGACGTGGCGTATCGTAGACTGGTGGATATTTTACTTACCACTCTATTCTACCTGGTGGTACAGACACACACGCGTGCGTGCGTGTACCTTAGGTAGGTAGCGGGTGAGTAAAGCGCGCACATACACACACACATAGTGTGTGATGTTTCATAGCGCCGATATGTAATCGAACGTTCTTCCACGACCAGACATAAAAATTTCACTATTTTTTTTTTTTTAAATTTTTAGATTCTTTTTTTAACATAGTCGTTCGTTACGATTTATATCGCTCGCCAGGTATTATAGAGCCCTCAAAACCCTCACAACCAATACAGTATAATGAAACTTACATCAAAGCGTATCCCCACCACCGCTAAACCACTAACCGCAATTACAATTGCGTATTTGAAGGTTTCGCGATATGAAAACACCGAGAGAGAGTTTCAAAAACCGTATTACCGTTAAGGGTTATAAATTGTTCTTTGTTTTAAATCGGATTATCATCCGATCGATCCTCGCCACACGTATAGGAGAACACACTATTTTCTCGCAAATATGTTGTCATCATTCAAACCAATCGGCAACGTTGCGTCGTCTCGAATTGGCGATGGTGACAGACAATCTGCAAGTAAATACTGCGCGCGTTGTACTCTCCCCCGTGGGTAAGGATAGAATATATCTCCCGTCTGTCACGTTTCAATATTAAAACGCGTAAACTAGGACCAAAGTGCAAATAAATAATACAACGGTCGGTCCACACCAGCATGTGTAATATACATGGGTGGTGCGCGTGTGACCGCCGCGCTCCCTAAAAGCTCCGAGGAGCAGCAGTTGTTTCGTGTTGTTGTAGATACCTAAAACTAGGTAATATAGGGTACTTACATTTTTCTTATGATAAATCTTATAATACATATATTATAAGTTTATAAGTAACATAAGTACATACACCAACTTTAGGTATTTTACTGGAAAATTTGCTGCGAGGCTATAACCATTTCAAGGACATAATAATTTGGTTTGGTTAGGTTAGGTTAGGTTAGGTTAGGTTAGATTAATAAAAATAAAAAAATTAGGTTAGGTTAAGTTAAAAAAAAAAAACAAGAAAAAAAAAGTTAGGTTAGGTTAGGTTAGGTTAGGTAAAAAAAACAAAAAAAAAAAAAAAAGTTAGGTTAGGTTAGGTTAGGTTAGGTTAGGTTAGGTTAGGTTAGGTTAGGTTAGGTTAGGCTAAAAAAAAAAAAATATGGCGAACAAAGTTTACCGGTTGAATCACTTACTTACCTAATTGTTTGTTTATTTATTTATTTATATAGGTAAATAATAAAGGATCGATCGTATTGATTGATTGATTGTGTCGTCGAACTGAATGTGTCAGTGTCAATGATGTGACATATTCAGTGTTGCCAACTCGGATTTTGAAAAAATGCTAGACTAATGTCTAGATTATGCCAAAATTATGCCAAAGTTTATTGAAATATGCTAAAAAAAATGCTAAAATGTCTACTTGAAATTAAATACTTAAAACACATAAATTTATTCAAATTTTCCGCCTTTTTCTACTGACAAGATCTGCTTGACCAACTTTATATAGTCCGTCGACGTCCATCCGTCCAAAAAAGTAAAAAAATACATATGAAAATATGAACCACATAAGGCGATGGCGCATATTGTTGCAAGTTGGTGCAAACTTGGCTTAGACTAAATTATGCTAAATAATATGCCAGATGCTAAATGGAAAATTTTGGTGCCAAAGCAAGTGAAAATATGCCAGATCTGGCATCAATTATGCCAAGTTGGCAACACTGGACATATTATGTAAATCAATCAATGTCAGTCAATGCGAGGGGGGGGGGCTATACAGACACAACTCACCTTGGATCGCATTCGATTTGCGTCCGGCAGTTAGGTGGGTAGGTACATTTATTTATCTAAATTAAATCTGAAAAGTAATTTTAGGCTTTTTGCTGGTTAAGTTAACTAAATAAACTTAGCATCGATGACAAAAGAAAAAATCGAATGTGACTTGTTACAACGTCTGTAGAGGCCTTGACCGAAGAAAGGTAGAAACGAAATTTAATAATAATATGATTGAGTAAAAAGGAAGGGAGGGGGCTACTGCGTATAATAATAGAGTGTAAAAAAAATGTACTTACGTTTATTTTTATTGATTTTTGTGTTATTTGGAAGAGGTGCGCGCCGTGTGCAAATATTTTGAACGCCACACCATAAGACACGAAACTAATTACACATGTTTTTTTATTCAAAATTAATGAATATGATTTTTTTTTTAAATTTTTCTGTAATTATTAAGCGTCTATAATGAAACCATTTCCAAAAAAATGTCATCATGCCTATTCATAAGTCATCATCTTTGGATATTATTATATCTGTGATCTTTGGCCTACTTAAAAAAAAAGGAGGTGTATTTTTCTGTTTAAATTAGAGCAGCCGTTGCAGCCCGCCATCTATCGAGCATTGGTAAGTGAGTTTGTCTAATCGATTTGGCAGTGACCGAATCATCGATTTGTAACGATTATTGTTTTTATTTCCTAGCTTTTCCTACGCTAAACTATAAACAGCTTTGTTATTTTAAGTTAAAAT
>NC_085950.1:25000-30000 GCF_963556715.1 Cydia fagiglandana | reverse complement strand
CTCCTGTGTGACGACAACTGACATATACATATTATATATATAGGTATGTTTTTGGTAACGGATTATTCTTGTTATACACGTTTGTATGTAGACCATACCAACATATATACACGTTAATGATCCTTCCGCAGGTTCCCCTACGGAAACCTTGTTACGACTTTTACTTCCTCTAAATGATCAAGTTTGGTCAACTTCCCAGCAACGCCGACGGCCGTGAAGCCACCGCGTGTCGGTCCGAAGACCTCACTAAATCATTCAATCGGTAGTAGCGACGGGCGGTGTGTACAAAGGGCAGGGACTTAATCAACGCGAGCTTATGACTCGCGCTTACTAGGAATTCCTCGTTTATGGGGGATAATTGCAAACCCCAATCCCCAGCACGAAGGAGTTTCAACGGGTTGCCCGGGCCTCTAGGCCAAGGAGAACATGCTGATTCCTTCAGTGTAGCGCGCGTGCGGCCCAGGACATCTAAGGGCATCACAGACCTGTTATTGCTCAATCTCGTGCGGCTCGAAACCGCCGGTCCCTCTAAGAAGAATTTTAATACGTCGCCAGTGAGTTGCGCGACCGCGAACGGCCGCGCGCACCTAAATGACGACGCCTATTTAGCAGGCTAGAGTCTCGTTCGTTACCGGAATTAACCAGACAAATCGCTCCACCAACTAAGAACGGCCATGCACCACCACCCACCGAATCAAGAAAGAGCTGTTAATCTGTCAATCCTTCCGGTGTCCGGGCCTGGTGAGATTTCCCGTGTTGAGTCAAATTAAGCCGCAGGCTCCACTCCTGGTGGTGCCCTTCCGTCAATTCCTTTAAGTTTCAGCTTTGCAACCATACTCCCCCCGGAGTCCAAAATCTTTGGTTTCCCGGAAGCTGCCCGCCGAGCCATTGTAGTAACGTCGGCGGATCGCTAGATGACATATTTACGGTTAGAACTAGGGCGGTATCTAATCGCCTTCGAACCTCTAACTTTCGTTCTTGATTGATGAAAACACCTTTGGCAAATGCTTTCGCTGATGTTCGTCTTGCGACGATCCAAGAATTTCACCTCTAACGTCGCAATACGAATGCCCCCAGTTATCCCTATTAATCATTACCTCGGAGTTCTGAAAACCAACAAAATAGAACCGAGATCATATTCTATTATTCCATGCACGAAATATTCAAGCAGCATTTTGAGCCCGCTTTGAGCACTCTAATTTGTTCAAAGTAAAATTGTCGGCCCACCTCGACACTCACTGAAGAGCATCGCGATAGGATTTTTATATTGAACCGTACTTTTACATACGATTCACCGACGATATGCTCCGCAAACGTGTCAGTATCGATTCGGATGAATCGCACCGACAGTGCGTAGCACAAATGCAACTACGAGCTTTTTAACCGCAACAATTTTAGTATACGCTATTGGAGCTGGAGTTACCGCGGCTGCTGGCACCAGACTTGCCCTCCAATTGTTCCTCGTTAAAATATTTAAAGTGTACTCATTCCGATTACGAGGCCTCGTAAGAGTCCCGTATCGTTATTTTTCGTCACTACCTCCCCGTGCCGGGAGTGGGTAATTTGCGCGCCTGCTGCCTTCCTTGGATGTGGTAGCCGTTTCTCAGGCTCCCTCTCCGGAATCGAACCCTGATTCCCCGTTACCCGTGACAACCATGGTAGTCGCAGAAACTACCATCGAAAGTTGATAAGGCAGACATTTGAAAGATGCGTCGCCGGTACTGGACCGTGCGATCTGCAAAAGTTATCCAGATTCATCAAAATGTTACGACTTCGGACGCGAGGCCCTCCGCCGATTGGTTTTGATCTAATAAAAGCACTCATCCCATCACTGGTCAGAGTTCTGATTGCATGTATTAGCTCTAGAATTACCACAGTTATCCAAGTAACTGAGTAAGATCTAAGGAACCAAAACTGATATATTGAGCCATTCGCGGTATCGCCTTAATACGGCTTGCACTGAGACATGCATGGCTTAATCTTTGAGACAAGCATATAACTACTGGCAGGATCAACCAGGGAGCTGCCGTGTTCATGTGAGTCTTGTTTAGAGACACAAAACACTAGCGCCGACGCGTGCGCGCCAATATCATCTATGTATATTATACTACACAACACACACACAGACGACGGAGACCGCACGCGTAAGACACGAGTCGTATACGACACACGCCACCATTCGGATATACCGAAATCGACGTGGCGTATCGTAGACTGGTGGATATTTTACTTACCACTCTATTCTACCTGGTGGTACAGACACACACGCGTGCGTGCGTGTACCTTAGGTAGGTAGCGGGTGAGTAAAGCGCGCACATACACACACACATAGTGTGTGATGTTTCATAGCGCCGATATGTAATCGAACGTTCTTCCACGACCAGACATAAAAATTTCACTATTTTTTTTTTTTTAAATTTTTAGATTCTTTTTTTAACATAGTCGTTCGTTACGATTTATATCGCTCGCCAGGTATTATAGAGCCCTCAAAACCCTCACAACCAATACAGTATAATGAAACTTACATCAAAGCGTATCCCCACCACCGCTAAACCACTAACCGCAATTACAATTGCGTATTTGAAGGTTTCGCGATATGAAAACACCGAGAGAGAGTTTCAAAAACCGTATTACCGTTAAGGGTTATAAATTGTTCTTTGTTTTAAATCGGATTATCATCCGATCGATCCTCGCCACACGTATAGGAGAACACACTATTTTCTCGCAAATATGTTGTCATCATTCAAACCAATCGGCAACGTTGCGTCGTCTCGAATTGGCGATGGTGACAGACAATCTGCAAGTAAATACTGCGCGCGTTGTACTCTCCCCCGTGGGTAAGGATAGAATATATCTCCCGTCTGTCACGTTTCAATATTAAAACGCGTAAACTAGGACCAAAGTGCAAATAAATAATACAACGGTCGGTCCACACCAGCATGTGTAATATACATGGGTGGTGCGCGTGTGACCGCCGCGCTCCCTAAAAGCTCCGAGGAGCAGCAGTTGTTTCGTGTTGTTGTAGATACCTAAAACTAGGTAATATAGGGTACTTACATTTTTCTTATGATAAATCTTATAATACATATATTATAAGTTTATAAGTAACATAAGTACATACACCAACTTTAGGTATTTTACTGGAAAATTTGCTGCGAGGCTATAACCATTTCAAGGACATAATAATTTGGTTTGGTTAGGTTAGGTTAGGTTAGGTTAGGTTAGATTAATAAAAATAAAAAAATTAGGTTAGGTTAAGTTAAAAAAAAAAAACAAGAAAAAAAAAGTTAGGTTAGGTTAGGTTAGGTTAGGTAAAAAAAACAAAAAAAAAAAAAAAAGTTAGGTTAGGTTAGGTTAGGTTAGGTTAGGTTAGGTTAGGTTAGGTTAGGTTAGGTTAGGCTAAAAAAAAAAAAATATGGCGAACAAAGTTTACCGGTTGAATCACTTACTTACCTAATTGTTTGTTTATTTATTTATTTATATAGGTAAATAATAAAGGATCGATCGTATTGATTGATTGATTGTGTCGTCGAACTGAATGTGTCAGTGTCAATGATGTGACATATTCAGTGTTGCCAACTCGGATTTTGAAAAAATGCTAGACTAATGTCTAGATTATGCCAAAATTATGCCAAAGTTTATTGAAATATGCTAAAAAAAATGCTAAAATGTCTACTTGAAATTAAATACTTAAAACACATAAATTTATTCAAATTTTCCGCCTTTTTCTACTGACAAGATCTGCTTGACCAACTTTATATAGTCCGTCGACGTCCATCCGTCCAAAAAAGTAAAAAAATACATATGAAAATATGAACCACATAAGGCGATGGCGCATATTGTTGCAAGTTGGTGCAAACTTGGCTTAGACTAAATTATGCTAAATAATATGCCAGATGCTAAATGGAAAATTTTGGTGCCAAAGCAAGTGAAAATATGCCAGATCTGGCATCAATTATGCCAAGTTGGCAACACTGGACATATTATGTAAATCAATCAATGTCAGTCAATGCGAGGGGGGGGGGCTATACAGACACAACTCACCTTGGATCGCATTCGATTTGCGTCCGGCAGTTAGGTGGGTAGGTACATTTATTTATCTAAATTAAATCTGAAAAGTAATTTTAGGCTTTTTGCTGGTTAAGTTAACTAAATAAACTTAGCATCGATGACAAAAGAAAAAATCGAATGTGACTTGTTACAACGTCTGTAGAGGCCTTGACCGAAGAAAGGTAGAAACGAAATTTAATAATAATATGATTGAGTAAAAAGGAAGGGAGGGGGCTACTGCGTATAATAATAGAGTGTAAAAAAAATGTACTTACGTTTATTTTTATTGATTTTTGTGTTATTTGGAAGAGGTGCGCGCCGTGTGCAAATATTTTGAACGCCACACCATAAGACACGAAACTAATTACACATGTTTTTTTATTCAAAATTAATGAATATGATTTTTTTTTTAAATTTTTCTGTAATTATTAAGCGTCTATAATGAAACCATTTCCAAAAAAATGTCATCATGCCTATTCATAAGTCATCATCTTTGGATATTATTATATCTGTGATCTTTGGCCTACTTAAAAAAAAAGGAGGTGTATTTTTCTGTTTAAATTAGAGCAGCCGTTGCAGCCCGCCATCTATCGAGCATTGGTAAGTGAGTTTGTCTAATCGATTTGGCAGTGACCGAATCATCGATTTGTAACGATTATTGTTTTTATTTCCTAGCTTTTCCTACGCTAAACTATAAACAGCTTTGTTATTTTAAGTTAAAATACAAAGTATTTTAAAATGTTGATTCATGTATTACTTGAAAGGTAATTTGAGTATTAATTTCGATATTCGATGGTGACATTTCATGAAGCATGATAAGATGAATATATGATGATGATGATGATAATTTGCTATTATTTCATTTGAGCAACTTGATTTTGTACCGTATGCCACGCCGAATTGTAAGTAAAATGATAATTGTACTCGATGAGCATCGATTTTTAATCTGG
>NC_085950.1:12500-17500 GCF_963556715.1 Cydia fagiglandana | reverse complement strand
TCGCTGATGTTCGTCTTGCGACGATCCAAGAATTTCACCTCTAACGTCGCAATACGAATGCCCCCAGTTATCCCTATTAATCATTACCTCGGAGTTCTGAAAACCAACAAAATAGAACCGAGATCATATTCTATTATTCCATGCACGAAATATTCAAGCAGCATTTTGAGCCCGCTTTGAGCACTCTAATTTGTTCAAAGTAAAATTGTCGGCCCACCTCGACACTCACTGAAGAGCATCGCGATAGGATTTTTATATTGAACCGTACTTTTACATACGATTCACCGACGATATGCTCCGCAAACGTGTCAGTATCGATTCGGATGAATCGCACCGACAGTGCGTAGCACAAATGCAACTACGAGCTTTTTAACCGCAACAATTTTAGTATACGCTATTGGAGCTGGAGTTACCGCGGCTGCTGGCACCAGACTTGCCCTCCAATTGTTCCTCGTTAAAATATTTAAAGTGTACTCATTCCGATTACGAGGCCTCGTAAGAGTCCCGTATCGTTATTTTTCGTCACTACCTCCCCGTGCCGGGAGTGGGTAATTTGCGCGCCTGCTGCCTTCCTTGGATGTGGTAGCCGTTTCTCAGGCTCCCTCTCCGGAATCGAACCCTGATTCCCCGTTACCCGTGACAACCATGGTAGTCGCAGAAACTACCATCGAAAGTTGATAAGGCAGACATTTGAAAGATGCGTCGCCGGTACTGGACCGTGCGATCTGCAAAAGTTATCCAGATTCATCAAAATGTTACGACTTCGGACGCGAGGCCCTCCGCCGATTGGTTTTGATCTAATAAAAGCACTCATCCCATCACTGGTCAGAGTTCTGATTGCATGTATTAGCTCTAGAATTACCACAGTTATCCAAGTAACTGAGTAAGATCTAAGGAACCAAAACTGATATATTGAGCCATTCGCGGTATCGCCTTAATACGGCTTGCACTGAGACATGCATGGCTTAATCTTTGAGACAAGCATATAACTACTGGCAGGATCAACCAGGGAGCTGCCGTGTTCATGTGAGTCTTGTTTAGAGACACAAAACACTAGCGCCGACGCGTGCGCGCCAATATCATCTATGTATATTATACTACACAACACACACACAGACGACGGAGACCGCACGCGTAAGACACGAGTCGTATACGACACACGCCACCATTCGGATATACCGAAATCGACGTGGCGTATCGTAGACTGGTGGATATTTTACTTACCACTCTATTCTACCTGGTGGTACAGACACACACGCGTGCGTGCGTGTACCTTAGGTAGGTAGCGGGTGAGTAAAGCGCGCACATACACACACACATAGTGTGTGATGTTTCATAGCGCCGATATGTAATCGAACGTTCTTCCACGACCAGACATAAAAATTTCACTATTTTTTTTTTTTTAAATTTTTAGATTCTTTTTTTAACATAGTCGTTCGTTACGATTTATATCGCTCGCCAGGTATTATAGAGCCCTCAAAACCCTCACAACCAATACAGTATAATGAAACTTACATCAAAGCGTATCCCCACCACCGCTAAACCACTAACCGCAATTACAATTGCGTATTTGAAGGTTTCGCGATATGAAAACACCGAGAGAGAGTTTCAAAAACCGTATTACCGTTAAGGGTTATAAATTGTTCTTTGTTTTAAATCGGATTATCATCCGATCGATCCTCGCCACACGTATAGGAGAACACACTATTTTCTCGCAAATATGTTGTCATCATTCAAACCAATCGGCAACGTTGCGTCGTCTCGAATTGGCGATGGTGACAGACAATCTGCAAGTAAATACTGCGCGCGTTGTACTCTCCCCCGTGGGTAAGGATAGAATATATCTCCCGTCTGTCACGTTTCAATATTAAAACGCGTAAACTAGGACCAAAGTGCAAATAAATAATACAACGGTCGGTCCACACCAGCATGTGTAATATACATGGGTGGTGCGCGTGTGACCGCCGCGCTCCCTAAAAGCTCCGAGGAGCAGCAGTTGTTTCGTGTTGTTGTAGATACCTAAAACTAGGTAATATAGGGTACTTACATTTTTCTTATGATAAATCTTATAATACATATATTATAAGTTTATAAGTAACATAAGTACATACACCAACTTTAGGTATTTTACTGGAAAATTTGCTGCGAGGCTATAACCATTTCAAGGACATAATAATTTGGTTTGGTTAGGTTAGGTTAGGTTAGGTTAGGTTAGATTAATAAAAATAAAAAAATTAGGTTAGGTTAAGTTAAAAAAAAAAAACAAGAAAAAAAAAGTTAGGTTAGGTTAGGTTAGGTTAGGTAAAAAAAACAAAAAAAAAAAAAAAAGTTAGGTTAGGTTAGGTTAGGTTAGGTTAGGTTAGGTTAGGTTAGGTTAGGTTAGGTTAGGCTAAAAAAAAAAAAATATGGCGAACAAAGTTTACCGGTTGAATCACTTACTTACCTAATTGTTTGTTTATTTATTTATTTATATAGGTAAATAATAAAGGATCGATCGTATTGATTGATTGATTGTGTCGTCGAACTGAATGTGTCAGTGTCAATGATGTGACATATTCAGTGTTGCCAACTCGGATTTTGAAAAAATGCTAGACTAATGTCTAGATTATGCCAAAATTATGCCAAAGTTTATTGAAATATGCTAAAAAAAATGCTAAAATGTCTACTTGAAATTAAATACTTAAAACACATAAATTTATTCAAATTTTCCGCCTTTTTCTACTGACAAGATCTGCTTGACCAACTTTATATAGTCCGTCGACGTCCATCCGTCCAAAAAAGTAAAAAAATACATATGAAAATATGAACCACATAAGGCGATGGCGCATATTGTTGCAAGTTGGTGCAAACTTGGCTTAGACTAAATTATGCTAAATAATATGCCAGATGCTAAATGGAAAATTTTGGTGCCAAAGCAAGTGAAAATATGCCAGATCTGGCATCAATTATGCCAAGTTGGCAACACTGGACATATTATGTAAATCAATCAATGTCAGTCAATGCGAGGGGGGGGGGCTATACAGACACAACTCACCTTGGATCGCATTCGATTTGCGTCCGGCAGTTAGGTGGGTAGGTACATTTATTTATCTAAATTAAATCTGAAAAGTAATTTTAGGCTTTTTGCTGGTTAAGTTAACTAAATAAACTTAGCATCGATGACAAAAGAAAAAATCGAATGTGACTTGTTACAACGTCTGTAGAGGCCTTGACCGAAGAAAGGTAGAAACGAAATTTAATAATAATATGATTGAGTAAAAAGGAAGGGAGGGGGCTACTGCGTATAATAATAGAGTGTAAAAAAAATGTACTTACGTTTATTTTTATTGATTTTTGTGTTATTTGGAAGAGGTGCGCGCCGTGTGCAAATATTTTGAACGCCACACCATAAGACACGAAACTAATTACACATGTTTTTTTATTCAAAATTAATGAATATGATTTTTTTTTTAAATTTTTCTGTAATTATTAAGCGTCTATAATGAAACCATTTCCAAAAAAATGTCATCATGCCTATTCATAAGTCATCATCTTTGGATATTATTATATCTGTGATCTTTGGCCTACTTAAAAAAAAAGGAGGTGTATTTTTCTGTTTAAATTAGAGCAGCCGTTGCAGCCCGCCATCTATCGAGCATTGGTAAGTGAGTTTGTCTAATCGATTTGGCAGTGACCGAATCATCGATTTGTAACGATTATTGTTTTTATTTCCTAGCTTTTCCTACGCTAAACTATAAACAGCTTTGTTATTTTAAGTTAAAATACAAAGTATTTTAAAATGTTGATTCATGTATTACTTGAAAGGTAATTTGAGTATTAATTTCGATATTCGATGGTGACATTTCATGAAGCATGATAAGATGAATATATGATGATGATGATGATAATTTGCTATTATTTCATTTGAGCAACTTGATTTTGTACCGTATGCCACGCCGAATTGTAAGTAAAATGATAATTGTACTCGATGAGCATCGATTTTTAATCTGGTATCTTATGGTTATGGAAATAATTGGTAGGAAAATACGACTCTCGAAACGTCAAAGTGAAAATTTTTCATATACCTGAACCTGAACAAATACAAACTGAGACAAATGAGAGCAATGATTGTACAACTAATCGTTTCTGTGATTTGCGTGACCATAACACATGGTAAGTGCATAGTGAATTCGTCTTGAACATTATTCACTGCGTTTGATTAGCATTAGCAAGTGATATTTATTTTGAATTATTATTAAATGATTGGATCAAATTGCCTGAGGGGCTTGTCTTGCAAAGCACCGTATTTGGCTATGTTGTCGGTGGCAAGATAAACCAATCTGGCAATATCTCAAACACTGATTTAGTAACAAATTTTGCTGTTAGTGACAGTACAAAATATTTCAGGAGTCTGTTACTTTGAATAATAACACATTTCAGGTGGACATTCCCCTTAAACACCCCTTAGGTGAACTAAATTTGGGTAACTCCTTTTCCGCTGCCTTACAAAGATTTTACTCGATAGAGAGAAAATTAATGAAAAATGTGTGAGTTGCTAGAGCAGTATAAAAAATTCATTGATGAATATGTTGAATTGGGACATGCTAGGGAGGTCAATATTAACTCTTATGATATGTTGAATGGACCTGTAAGCTTCTAGCTCAACATCATTCTGTTTTCAACGGGGCTGGCCAGCATCAAAAGTACAAAGCTTCGTGTTGTGATGGACGGGATCCTGGGGCAT
Source organism: Cydia fagiglandana (assembly GCF_963556715.1). Lineage (NCBI taxonomy): Eukaryota > Metazoa > Arthropoda > Insecta > Lepidoptera > Tortricidae > Cydia > Cydia fagiglandana. Next base: position 12,777 of record NC_085950.1, on the reverse strand, counting down.
GAAATCCAAAAATAAGCTGGCTGTCAATGATGTCATGGTGCAGGGTGAGCTCTTTGACATATTAATTTTGTTTCGGACCTATTTATTCATTCACCTTGTTATGTGGGTTTCATATGCATATTTAAGCAAGGAAAAATGGGAAAAAAATTGTAATAGCCTAAAATTGTAAAACCTTAACCAAACCTGGAGGAAGGGGTGAGGGGGAGGGGGGGGGGGGGGGGGGGTTTATGCTTAAAAAAAATTAGGTTAGGTTTTTATGATTAATTTTTTTTATTTT
>NC_085950.1:0-5000 GCF_963556715.1 Cydia fagiglandana | reverse complement strand
CACTGAAGAGCATCGCGATAGGATTTTTATATTGAACCGTACTTTTACATACGATTCACCGACGATATGCTCCGCAAACGTGTCAGTATCGATTCGGATGAATCGCACCGACAGTGCGTAGCACAAATGCAACTACGAGCTTTTTAACCGCAACAATTTTAGTATACGCTATTGGAGCTGGAGTTACCGCGGCTGCTGGCACCAGACTTGCCCTCCAATTGTTCCTCGTTAAAATATTTAAAGTGTACTCATTCCGATTACGAGGCCTCGTAAGAGTCCCGTATCGTTATTTTTCGTCACTACCTCCCCGTGCCGGGAGTGGGTAATTTGCGCGCCTGCTGCCTTCCTTGGATGTGGTAGCCGTTTCTCAGGCTCCCTCTCCGGAATCGAACCCTGATTCCCCGTTACCCGTGACAACCATGGTAGTCGCAGAAACTACCATCGAAAGTTGATAAGGCAGACATTTGAAAGATGCGTCGCCGGTACTGGACCGTGCGATCTGCAAAAGTTATCCAGATTCATCAAAATGTTACGACTTCGGACGCGAGGCCCTCCGCCGATTGGTTTTGATCTAATAAAAGCACTCATCCCATCACTGGTCAGAGTTCTGATTGCATGTATTAGCTCTAGAATTACCACAGTTATCCAAGTAACTGAGTAAGATCTAAGGAACCAAAACTGATATATTGAGCCATTCGCGGTATCGCCTTAATACGGCTTGCACTGAGACATGCATGGCTTAATCTTTGAGACAAGCATATAACTACTGGCAGGATCAACCAGGGAGCTGCCGTGTTCATGTGAGTCTTGTTTAGAGACACAAAACACTAGCGCCGACGCGTGCGCGCCAATATCATCTATGTATATTATACTACACAACACACACACAGACGACGGAGACCGCACGCGTAAGACACGAGTCGTATACGACACACGCCACCATTCGGATATACCGAAATCGACGTGGCGTATCGTAGACTGGTGGATATTTTACTTACCACTCTATTCTACCTGGTGGTACAGACACACACGCGTGCGTGCGTGTACCTTAGGTAGGTAGCGGGTGAGTAAAGCGCGCACATACACACACACATAGTGTGTGATGTTTCATAGCGCCGATATGTAATCGAACGTTCTTCCACGACCAGACATAAAAATTTCACTATTTTTTTTTTTTTAAATTTTTAGATTCTTTTTTTAACATAGTCGTTCGTTACGATTTATATCGCTCGCCAGGTATTATAGAGCCCTCAAAACCCTCACAACCAATACAGTATAATGAAACTTACATCAAAGCGTATCCCCACCACCGCTAAACCACTAACCGCAATTACAATTGCGTATTTGAAGGTTTCGCGATATGAAAACACCGAGAGAGAGTTTCAAAAACCGTATTACCGTTAAGGGTTATAAATTGTTCTTTGTTTTAAATCGGATTATCATCCGATCGATCCTCGCCACACGTATAGGAGAACACACTATTTTCTCGCAAATATGTTGTCATCATTCAAACCAATCGGCAACGTTGCGTCGTCTCGAATTGGCGATGGTGACAGACAATCTGCAAGTAAATACTGCGCGCGTTGTACTCTCCCCCGTGGGTAAGGATAGAATATATCTCCCGTCTGTCACGTTTCAATATTAAAACGCGTAAACTAGGACCAAAGTGCAAATAAATAATACAACGGTCGGTCCACACCAGCATGTGTAATATACATGGGTGGTGCGCGTGTGACCGCCGCGCTCCCTAAAAGCTCCGAGGAGCAGCAGTTGTTTCGTGTTGTTGTAGATACCTAAAACTAGGTAATATAGGGTACTTACATTTTTCTTATGATAAATCTTATAATACATATATTATAAGTTTATAAGTAACATAAGTACATACACCAACTTTAGGTATTTTACTGGAAAATTTGCTGCGAGGCTATAACCATTTTAAGGACATAATAATTTGGTTTGGTTAGGTTAGGTTAGGTTAGGTTAGGTTAGATTAATAAAAATAAAAAAATTAGGTTAGGTTAAGTTAAAAAAAAAAAACAAGAAAAAAAAAGTTAGGTTAGGTTAGGTTAGGTTAGGTAAAAAAAACAAAAAAAAAAAAAAAAGTTAGGTTAGGTTAGGTTAGGTTAGGTTAGGTTAGGTTAGGTTAGGTTAGGTTAGGTTAGGCTAAAAAAAAAAAAATATGGCGAACAAAGTTTACCGGTTGAATCACTTACTTACCTAATTGTTTGTTTATTTATTTATTTATATAGGTAAATAATAAAGGATCGATCGTATTGATTGATTGATTGTGTCGTCGAACTGAATGTGTCAGTGTCAATGATGTGACATATTCAGTGTTGCCAACTCGGATTTTGAAAAAATGCTAGACTAATGTCTAGATTATGCCAAAATTATGCCAAAGTTTATTGAAATATGCTAAAAAAAATGCTAAAATGTCTACTTGAAATTAAATACTTAAAACACATAAATTTATTCAAATTTTCCGCCTTTTTCTACTGACAAGATCTGCTTGACCAACTTTATATAGTCCGTCGACGTCCATCCGTCCAAAAAAGTAAAAAAATACATATGAAAATATGAACCACATAAGGCGATGGCGCATATTGTTGCAAGTTGGTGCAAACTTGGCTTAGACTAAATTATGCTAAATAATATGCCAGATGCTAAATGGAAAATTTTGGTGCCAAAGCAAGTGAAAATATGCCAGATCTGGCATCAATTATGCCAAGTTGGCAACACTGGACATATTATGTAAATCAATCAATGTCAGTCAATGCGAGGGGGGGGGGCTATACAGACACAACTCACCTTGGATCGCATTCGATTTGCGTCCGGCAGTTAGGTGGGTAGGTACATTTATTTATCTAAATTAAATCTGAAAAGTAATTTTAGGCTTTTTGCTGGTTAAGTTAACTAAATAAACTTAGCATCGATGACAAAAGAAAAAATCGAATGTGACTTGTTACAACGTCTGTAGAGGCCTTGACCGAAGAAAGGTAGAAACGAAATTTAATAATAATATGATTGAGTAAAAAGGAAGGGAGGGGGCTACTGCGTATAATAATAGAGTGTAAAAAAAATGTACTTACGTTTATTTTTATTGATTTTTGTGTTATTTGGAAGAGGTGCGCGCCGTGTGCAAATATTTTGAACGCCACACCATAAGACACGAAACTAATTACACATGTTTTTTTATTCAAAATTAATGAATATGATTTTTTTTTTAAATTTTTCTGTAATTATTAAGCGTCTATAATGAAACCATTTCCAAAAAAATGTCATCATGCCTATTCATAAGTCATCATCTTTGGATATTATTATATCTGTGATCTTTGGCCTACTTAAAAAAAAAGGAGGTGTATTTTTCTGTTTAAATTAGAGCAGCCGTTGCAGCCCGCCATCTATCGAGCATTGGTAAGTGAGTTTGTCTAATCGATTTGGCAGTGACCGAATCATCGATTTGTAACGATTATTGTTTTTATTTCCTAGCTTTTCCTACGCTAAACTATAAACAGCTTTGTTATTTTAAGTTAAAATACAAAGTATTTTAAAATGTTGATTCATGTATTACTTGAAAGGTAATTTGAGTATTAATTTCGATATTCGATGGTGACATTTCATGAAGCATGATAAGATGAATATATGATGATGATGATGATAATTTGCTATTATTTCATTTGAGCAACTTGATTTTGTACCGTATGCCACGCCGAATTGTAAGTAAAATGATAATTGTACTCGATGAGCATCGATTTTTAATCTGGTATCTTATGGTTATGGAAATAATTGGTAGGAAAATACGACTCTCGAAACGTCAAAGTGAAAATTTTTCATATACCTGAACCTGAACAAATACAAACTGAGACAAATGAGAGCAATGATTGTACAACTAATCGTTTCTGTGATTTGCGTGACCATAACACATGGTAAGTGCATAGTGAATTCGTCTTGAACATTATTCACTGCGTTTGATTAGCATTAGCAAGTGATATTTATTTTGAATTATTATTAAATGATTGGATCAAATTGCCTGAGGGGCTTGTCTTGCAAAGCACCGTATTTGGCTATGTTGTCGGTGGCAAGATAAACCAATCTGGCAATATCTCAAACACTGATTTAGTAACAAATTTTGCTGTTAGTGACAGTACAAAATATTTCAGGAGTCTGTTACTTTGAATAATAACACATTTCAGGTGGACATTCCCCTTAAACACCCCTTAGGTGAACTAAATTTGGGTAACTCCTTTTCCGCTGCCTTACAAAGATTTTACTCGATAGAGAGAAAATTAATGAAAAATGTGTGAGTTGCTAGAGCAGTATAAAAAATTCATTGATGAATATGTTGAATTGGGACATGCTAGGGAGGTCAATATTAACTCTTATGATATGTTGAATGGACCTGTAAGCTTCTAGCTCAACATCATTCTGTTTTCAACGGGGCTGGCCAGCATCAAAAGTACAAAGCTTCGTGTTGTGATGGACGGGATCCTGGGGCATGAAATCCAAAAATAAGCTGGCTGTCAATGATGTCATGGTGCAGGGTGAGCTCTTTGACATATTAATTTTGTTTCGGACCTATTTATTCATTCACCTTGTTATGTGGGTTTCATATGCATATTTAAGCAAGGAAAAATGGGAAAAAAATTGTAATAGCCTAAAATTGTAAAACCTTAACCAAACCTGGAGGAAGGGGTGAGGGGGAGGGGGGGGGGGGGGGGGTTTATGCTTAAAAAAAATTAGGTTAGGTTTTTATGATTAATTTTTTTTATTTTATTAATCATAAAAACCTAACCTAACCTAACGTAACCTAACTTTTTTTGTTATTTTTTTTTAACCTAACCTAACTTAACCTACTTTTTTTTTAACCTAACCTAACCTAACCTAACCAAACCAAACCTAACCTAACCTAACCTAACCTAATTATTATGTCCTTGAAATGCTTATGCTTATTTAAGCTGGGAGAAATTAATAAAAAACGGGGGGGGGGGGGGTGGGGGGGG